>NC_069509.1:64467553-64492553 GCF_027579735.1 Bombina bombina
TATTCCAGAGGTTTTTCCAGTTCCAGATGCTATTTCTGATATGATTTCTAAGGAATGGAATAGGCCTGGTACTTCTTTTATTCCTTCTTCAAGGTTTAAAAAAACACAATTTATGCTTACCTGATAAATTTATTTCTCTTGTGGTGTATCCAGTCCACGGATCATCCATTACTTGTGGGATATTCTCCTTCCCAACAGGAAGTTGCAAGAGGACACCCACAGCAGAGCTGCTATATAGCTCCTCCCCTAACTGCCATATCCAGTCATTCGACCGAAACAAGCAGAGAAAGGAGAAACCATAGGGTGCAGTGGTGACTGTAGTTTAATCTAAAATTTTGACCTGCCTTAAAATGACAGGGCGGGCCGTGGACTGGATACACCACAAGAGAAATAAATTTATCAGGTAAGCATAAATTGTGTTTTCTCTTGTAAGGTGTATCCAGTCCACGGATCATCCATTACTTGTGGGATACCAATACCAAAGTTAAAGTACACGGATGAAGGGAGGGACAAAGCAGGTACTTAAACGGAAGGTACCGCTGCCTGTAAAACCTCTCCCCCAAAAATAGCCTCTGAAGAAGCAAAAGTATCAAATTTGTAGAATTTGGAAAAAGTATGAAGCGAAGACCAAGTCGCCACCTTGCAAATCTGTTCAACAGAAGCCTCATTTTTAAAGGCCCAAGTGGAAGCCACAGCTCTAGTAGAATGAGCTGTAATCCTTTCAGGAGGCTGCTGTCCAGCAGTCTCATAGGCTAAGCGAATTATGCTTCTTAGCCAAAAAGAAAGAGGTTGCCGAAGCCTTTTGACCTCTTCTCTGTCCAGAGTAAACAACAAACAAAGCAGATGTTTGACGAAAATCTTTAGTAGCTTGTAAGTAAAACTTTAAAGCATGAACCACGTCCAGATTATGTAAAAGACGTTCCTTCTTTGAAGGAGGATTAGGACACAATGATGGAACAACAATCTCTTGATTGATATTCTTAGTAGATACCACCTTAGGCAAAAACCCAGGTTTTGTACGCAGAACTACCTTATCTGCATGGAAGATCAGATAAGGAGAATCACATTGTAAAGCAGATAACTCTGAGACTCTACGAGCCGAGGAAATAGCCATCAAAAAAAGAACTTTCCAAGATAAAAGCTTGATATCTATGGAATGAAGAGGTTCAAATGGAACCCCTTGAAGAACCAAATTTAAGCTCCATGGGGGAGCAACAGGTTTAAAGTTGTAGGGTTGACACTGAGCGCCTAATGCTAAAGGGACCCTTAGCTTTAATAAATTGACCCCTAGCGGTCAGAGAAGTGGATAATCAGAGAGAGAGTTATTAAAGCGCCAAAAGGACAAAGGCCGGGTCTAAGTTTAAGAGTAATATGTCATTTATTTAACACAATAAAAATATATAAGAAACAATAATAAAAATATACCTAGAGTACATTAAAATATATAATCATGGGGCGGAGCTAGCTCTGCATCTGAGTAGTCGCATCTCATAACAGCTCCGGACTTGTTCCAACTATTTATCTAATTTAGACTATTCAATGCAGCTCATTCTATCCTCAAAGTAGAGAGTGTGATGTGAGAGGTTACTGCTATTATTTTGCAACCTAACTACAGAAGTTTGCCGCTAATTACCACCATAAGAATAGTTGCAACGGCAGTAGCGAGGCAGCCATTTTACTTTCCTCGTGGCATCCCTCTCTCATATCTCAGCTTACTGAACACCAGACCAGGAGAGGGGGTGACTTTTGAAGCATGGAGGTGTCACTCGGAACCGTTTTGGCCCAGTTTGAAGCTATAGACCGCCGGATGTCCTGCATATACCACGACCTGATGGGAGTGTTCAGGGAAAGCTACACGCCAGCACCCTCTACCCTAGAACTGAGAGTGAGCTTGCAGCCACCAATTACTTGCCTACCAGCTCAGCAACCTCTCAAGCAGGAACACAGGGAACTCCCTGTCTACTTGGTCAGCCGACCTAAACTGATAGAAACGGAGCTACAAAGGACAGACACGCCTAATGATTCGCTGTCCTTGGCGACTCTGGATGGGGATGCGGCCGGCCCCTCTGGTAGAGCCATCGACCTCAGTTTACCCCTTGATAAGATGAAGGCCTCCTTTCAGTGTCACGAGTTTCACTGTCTTACAGCATTTAGACCCGCTCCGCTACATAACGCAGAGACTGTCAGCTCACAGCAGGGACACACATGCTTCACAGAAGGGAATACTTTGACTGAACCCCACACAGAAGGCTTGGAGAATTCATATGATGCACATAGCACATACTTTCCTTATGTGGAGGAGTCGTTCCGGATTTTCATTTACCTATGTGGCGCTGATACAGAAACGCTCTCATTACCCAGTATACTATGGAGGAGGCTGTGGTGCCGCTACGGAGTAGGCTAGTCATGGTTGCTGTGTCAGAAGCCGGATTTTTTTTTGCTCAGAGAGGAACTTTATACATTACAGTTATTAGATACACCAATATTCCTGCACCCATGTTGTTATATCCCTTTTATTACGAGGTTTATCAGTACAAGGAATATGTTCATGTTAAGGTTGCGTTGTTTGTTTTATACCTGATCTCATCCCCACACTTTGTATGTCACTAGAAATTCAACTAAGTTTGCACATGTCCCATATTGTGCTTAATATATATTGTAATCCTAAATAACGCTAAATGTCTTCTCTATGGCTGATATTTAGAGTCTTGCCCCATCTTAGCCTGGTGCGACTTCCTGCACAGGGCTCCAAGTTTAAACGGTCCTTTTCCCTTCCTATGTTATGCTACCAGTCTCCTATAAGCAACAATACCGTTAAGTTATATTGTGTATACTTATCTTATCTAACAGGATGTGGTTTTAACAATGTCTGCTCTGACTATCTTTTCCTTTTCCCTGGGTACTTAAATTGTCCTTCAGTGTTAAAGACTAGACTAAGTGATGGTTGAAATCTTTATTTTCTTCTAGAATTGCCCCCTTGCAGTTGAAACCTGATTCCTTATGAATCCTATGCATAAAGCTATAAAGTTTAGATAAAGTATATATGTTATACCACATCATAGCTAGACTATAACTATGTTACATGATTCAAGCTCTTTACCTCCTCGCCTATACGGCAGCCTCTCCATACCCACAAAACATTATATTTATAGTTTTTAGACACGTCTCCCCCAGGCTGCATGCAATCTATTTATGCGCCATCTTAACATTTACGCTATATCCCTTTGCTTAAGTCCAATATAGGCTGTAACTATCGAACCACCCCTCTGCCTTTATATTAGTCACATATACCTGGAATCTTAACTTATGTATTTTATGTCTACCCACAAGCCCCAAAGCTAGAGCAAAGGCTGGATTACTTATACATTACATTACACCAGACACAACATCTCCTGAACTTATCACTATTTAGCTTCTGGACTCAGGTATAATGGTTCTCTACCCCTATATGGATTCTCTCTATGATGTCTCCTACCAAATTATATTTACTAGTGTAAACATTTGAGCTTATGACTAAGTAGCCTTACTATTAGACCCCTATAAGTTTTATAGCCCCTAAGATATCTATACTCTCCCCACACTCATTAAGGCCCGCCCCCCTAAAATCCCCCCCTAAACTAAAAGTGGCTCTGGCCCACTGATCTCCCCCCCCCCCTTAAACCATACCACTACCAGTGAATAATGTTGAGTCTCTTTATTGAATAATTGAACCTATGGGTTCCCTCTATTTAGGGTTCTTCAACTCTTAATACTCCTCTATTCTCCTACACATTATTTGCCTTATCAAATGGACTCCTACATATATACACTCAGGTTATAATGTTCCTTGTTATGTCAAGTAGTGGTTGGTCTATAGTAAAAATTAGAGGTCATTCCTACCCCTGCACGGGTTGTTCACTACAAACTTCATTACCTTTTTCTCACTATTTGCTATAAGTATGTGAATTGCATAATCTCTATCTTCTATATTGAGTTTTAATACTACTCTGTATTCTGTACTTAACCTGTGCTGCTGGTTCACTGTTTGTTAACCTTTACTTCAACCTCAATAAAAAAATATTTTTCAAAAAAAAAATATATAATCATGGATCCAAGATTTACAATATATTAAAACCAAAAATATATACAATACTTGACTTGATCAGTCTTGTGGACTGTCTAGTAGTGTGATGTGTTGTGTTTAAAAGGTACTAACAATGTGTCTGCTGAGGGGTATATCCGTGTAATTTGGCTAGGGTGGCTGTCTAAAATAAATTGACAGTGCTAAGAGATGATTGGATAAATGTCGTATTAATTGGGTTTTGAAACTTATGTTCCAAATTTAGTGTGATAAAATATATAAGGTGAAAAAATAGTGAAAACAAACGTTGACAGAAGAACAGTGTAAAACTAACAATATTTACACAACAGACAATCTTAAAAAGTTGTGTGGTATTAATCAAACGGAAAAGGTGATTCAAGTGTTATAACATGATGGCAAACTCCAAAAAACAACAAAAATGGAATAATAAAAAAGGAAAAAATAGGAAAAAAGTCTTGATAAAGGTCAATGCATGACCGAAACGCGTGGACTGGTAAGTGATACTCTGATAGGGATCTATTTTGGAAAACGTCTGCACTATTATTGTTCTTTTTTTACAGAAAGGACCAGTATGGCAGAACACTGAACTGACCGATTGGGTTATCACTTAGGAGTCCTATCTGCACCTCACACTTGGGAGAAATACTACTGCATCTGTTTGGGACATACAAGTACATTTTTTCAATTCTGACATTCTCCATGGTTGTTTGACTGTTCACATTTTTCAGGATATATTTTTTCCTATTTTTTCCTTTTTTATTATTCCATTTTTGTTGTTTTTTGGAGTTTGCCATCATGTTATAACACTTGAATCACCTTTTCCGTTTGATTAATACCACACAACTTTTTAAGATTGTCTGTTGTGTAAATATTGTTAGTTTTACACTGTTCTTCTGTCAACGTTTGTTTTCACTATTTTTTCACCTTATATATTTTATCACACTAAATTTGGAACATAAGTTTCAAAACCCAATTAATACGACATTTATCCAATCATCTCTTAGCACTGTCAATTTATTTTAGACAGCCACCCTAGCCAAATTACACGGATATACCCCTCAGCAGACACATTGTTTGTACCTTTTAAACACAACACATCACACTACTAGACAGTCCACAAGACTGATCAAGTCAAGTATTGTATATATTTTTGGTTTTAATATATTGTAAATCTTGGATCCATGATTATATATTTTAATGTACTCTAGGTATATTTTTATTATTGTTTCTTATATATTTTTATTGTGTTAAATAAATGACATATTACTCTTAAACTTAGACCCGGCCTTTGTCCTTTTGGCGCTTTAATAACTCTCTCTCGGAGCAACAGGTTTAAACACAGACTTGATTCTAACCAACGCCTGACAAAACGCCTGAACGTCTGGCCAGACGTTTGCGCAAAAGAATAGACAGTGCAGAGATCTGTCCCTTCAAAGAACTAGCTGATAATACTTTCTCCAAACCCTCTTGGAGAAAAGATAATATCCTGGGAATCCTGACCTTACTCCATGAGTAGCCCTTGGATTCACACCAATAAAGATATTTACGCCATATCTTATGGTAGATTTTCCTGGTAACAGGCTTTCGTGCCTGTATCAAAGTATCAATGACTCGGAGAAGCCACGCTTTGATAAAATCAAGCGTTCAATCTCCATGCAGTCAGTCTCAGAGAAATTAGATTTGGATGATTGAAAGGACCTCTAAGTAGAAGGTCTTGTCTCAAAGGCAGAGTCCAAGGTGGAAAGGATGACATGTCCACTAGGTCTGCATACCAGGTCCTGCGTGGCCACGCAGGCGCTACCAAAATCACAGATGCTCTCTCCTGCTTGATTTTGGCAATCAGTCGAGGGAGCAGAGGAAACGGTGGAAACACGTAAGCCAGGTTGAAAGACCAAGGCACTGCTAGAGCATCTATCAGCGTAGCTTCCGGGTCCCTGGACCTGGATCCGTAATAAGGAAGCTTGGCGTTCTGGCGAGACGCCATGAGATCCAGTTCTGGTTTGCCCCAACGATGAATCAATTGAGCAAACACCTCCGGATGGAGTTCCCACACCCCCGGATGAAAAGTCTGACGACTTAGAAAATCCGCCTCCCAGTTCTCTACACCTGGGATATGGATCGCTGATAGGTAGCAAGAGTGTTTCTCTGCCCAGCGAATTATTTTGGAGACTTCTAACATCGCTAAGGAACTCCTTGTTCCCCCTTGATGGCTGATGTAAGCCACAGTCGTGATGTTGTCCGACTGAAATCTGATGAACCTCAGGGTTGTTAACTGAGGCCAAGCCTGGAGAGCATTGAATATTGCCCTCAATTCCAGAATTTTTATTGGGAGGAGTTTCTCCTCCTGAGTCCACGATCCCTGAGCAATTGTCCAATCTGGCCTGCGAAAGGTCATACCTTTGGACAGATGGACCCGAGATCCAGATTTAGTAGAGGGGACAAATCTGTGTAATCCCCATTCCACTGACTGAGCATGCATAGTTGCAGCGGTCTGAGATGTAGGCGCGCAAACGGAACTATGTCCATTGCCGCTACCATTAAGCCGATTACCTCCATGCACTGAGCCACCAAAGGGCGCGGAATAGAATGGAGAACACGGCAAGAATTTAGAAGTTTTGATAACCTGGACTCCGTCAGGTAAATTTTCATTTCTACAGAATCTATCAGAGTCCCTAGGAAGGAGACTCTTGTGAGTGGGGACAGAGAACTCTTTTCCTCGTTCACTTTCCACCCGTGCGACCTCAGAAATGCCAGAACTATGTCCGTATGGGACTTGGCAATTTGGAAATTTGACGCCTGTCGTCTAGATAAGGGGCCACTGCTATGCCCCGCGGCCTTAGGACCGCCAGAAGCGACCCCAGAACCTTTGTAAAAATTCTTGGGGCTGTAGCTAACCCGAAGGGAAGAGCCACAAACTGGTAATGCCTGTCCAGAAAGGCAAACCTTAGGAACCGATGATGATCTTTGTGTATCGGAATGTGAAGGTAAGCATCCTTTAGATCCACCAAAGTCATATATTGACCCTCCTGGATCATAGGTAGGATGGTCCGAATAGCTTCCATTTTGAATGATGGAACTCTGAGGAATTTGTTTAAGGTCTTTAGATCCAAGATTGGTCTGAAGGTTCCCTCTTTTTTGGGAACCACAAACAGATTTGAGTAAAATCCCTGTCCCTGTTCCTCCTTTGGAACTGGATGGATCACTCCCATAACTAGGAGGTCTTGCACACAGTGTAAGAATGCCTCTTTCTTTATCTGGTTGACAGATAATCGTGAAAGGTGAAATCTCCCTTGTGGAGGAGAAGCCTTGAAGTCCAGAAGATACCCCCTCAGATATAATCTCCAACGCCCAGGGATCCTGAACATCTCTTGCCCACGCCTGGGCGAAGAGAGAAAGTCTGCCCCTTACTAGATCTGTTACCGGATAGGGAGCCATTCCTTCATGCTGTCTTAGAGGCAGCAGCAGGCTTTTTGGCCTGCTTGCCTTTGTTCCAGGACTGGTTAGGTTTCCAAGCCTTCTTGGACTGAGCAAAAGTTCCCTCTTGTTTTGTAGCAGAGGAAGTTGATGCTGCACTTGCCTTGAAGTTTCGAAAGGCACGAAAATTAGACTGTTTGGCCCTTGATTTGGACCTGTCCTGAGGAAGGGTATGACCCTTACCTCCAGTAATGTCAGCAATAATTTCCTTCAAACCAGGCCCGAATAGGGTCTGCCCCTTGAAGGGAATGTTAAGTAGTTTAGACTTTGAAGTCACGTAAGCTGACCAAGATTTAAGCCATAGTGCCCTACGCGCCTGGATGGCAAATCCAAAATTCTTAGCCGTTAGTTTAGTCAAATGAACAATGGCATCAGAAACAAAAGAATTAGCTAGCTTAAGTGCTCTAAGCTTGTTAAGTATGTCCTCCAATGGAGTCGTCTGTAAAGCCTCTTCCAGAAACTCAAACCAGAACGCCACAGCAGCAGTGAAAGGAGCAATGCATGCAAGGGGCTGCAGGATAAAACCTTGTTGAATAAACATTTTCTTAAGGTAACCCTCTAATTTTTTATCCATAGGATCTGAAAAAGCACAACTGTCCTCGACAGGGATAGTAGTACGCTTTGCTAAAGTAGAAACTGTCCCTCCACCTTAGGGACCGTCTGCCATAAGTCCCGTGTGGTGGCGTCTATGGGAAACATTTTTCTAAAAATAGGAGGGGGGAAAACGACACACTGGGTCTATCCCACTCTTTATTAATAATTTCTGTAAACCTTTTAGATATTGGAAAAACCTCAGTACACACCGGCACTGCAAAGTATTTATCCAGTCTACACAATTTCTCTGGCACTGCAATTGTGTCACAGTCATTCAGAGCAGCTAAAACCTCCCTAAGCAAAACACGGAGGTTCTCAAGCTTAAATTTAAAAGTAGAAATATCAGAATCAGGTTTCCCTGAGTCAGAGATATCACCCACAGACTGAAGCTCTCCTTCCTCAGCTTCTGCATATTGTGAGGCAGTATCAGACATGGCTCTTAAAGCGCCTGTATGCTCTGTATTACACCTAACACCAAAGCTATCACGCTTTCCTCTTAATTCAGGCAATCTGGCTAATACCGCTGACAGTGTATTATCCCTGACTGCCGCCATGTCTTGTAAAGCGTGAGTCCCTTGAGCGGGAGTCAAAGGGTCTGACACGTGGGGAGAGTTAGTCGGCATAACTTCCCCCTCGTCAGAATCCTCTGGTGATAAATTTTTTAAAGACAAAAGCTGATCTTTATTGTTTAAAGTGAAATCAATACATTTAGTACACATTCTCATATGGGGTTCCACCATGGCTTTTAAACATAATGAACAAGAAGTTTCCTCTATGTCAGACATGTTTGTACAGACTAGCAATGAGACTAGCAAGCTTGGAGAACACTTTAAATCAAGTTAACAAGCAAATATAAAAAATGGTACTGTGCCTTTTATCAAAATTTGAAAAACAGTGAAAAAAGGCAGTAAATCAAACAAAATTTTTAGTGTATGTAATAAGTTAGCAGAGCATTGCACCCACTTGCAAATGGATGATTAACCCCTTAATGCAAAAAACGGATCAAAAAAACGAAATAAACGTTTTTTAAACAGTCACAACAACTGCCACAAGCTCAGCTGTGGCCCTACCTTCCTCAATAAACGACTTTTGAAGCCTTTAGAGCCCTTCAGAGATGTCCTATAGCATGCAGGGGACTGCTGAGGGAAGCTGAATGTCTCTGTCTGTAATTTTAACTGCGCAAAAAAGCGCTAAAATAGGCCCCTCCCACTCATACTACAACAGTGGAAAGCCTCAGTTAACTGTTTCTAGGCAAAAATCAAGCCAGCCATGTGGAAAAAACTAGGCCCCAATAAGTTTTATCACCAAAGCATATATAAACGATTAAACATGCCAGCAAAACGTTTGATATTGCCATATTATCAGAGTATATATCTCTGGTAGTAAGCCTGATACAAGTCGCTATTAAATCACTGTTTTTAGGCTTAACTTACATTAATCAGGTACCAGCAGCATTTTCTAGTCCCTAGAAAAACTTAAAACTGCACATACATCAATAGCAGGATAACCTGCACGCCATTCTCCCTCTGAAGTTACCTCACTCCTCAGACATATGTGAGAACAGCAGTGGATCTTAGTTACAAGCTGCTAAGATCAAAGAAAAACGCAGGCAGATTCTTCTTCTAAATACTGCCTGAGATAAAATAGTACAACTACGGTACTATTTGAAAATAACAAACTTTTGATTGAAGAAAAAACTAACTATATTTTACCACTCTCCTCTTACTACCTCCATCTTTGTTGAGAGTTGCAAGAGAATGACTGGATATGGCAGTTAGGGGAGGAGCTATATAGCAGCTCTGATGTGGGTGTCCTCTTGCAACTTCCTGTTGGGAAGGAGAATATCCCACAAGTAATGGATGATCCGTAGACTGCATACACCTTACAAGAGAAATTGTATTCTTTGCCAGCAGTTACATTGGATTTTTGTGAAAAGATACCCAAAGTTGATGGGGCTCTCTCTACTCTTACTAAACGTACTACTATTCCTATGGAAGACAGTACTTCTTTTAAAGATCCTTTAGATAGGAAACTTGAATCTTATCTAAGGAAAGCCTTTTTTTGATTGGAAAATTTAGCGCAACAAGAATTGGATTCTGATTTGTCTAGCATTGTTCGCTTGCTTCAACATGCTAATCATTTTATTTGTGATGCCATTTTTTATATCATCAAAATTAATGTTAAATCTATGTCTTTAGCTATTTTAGCTAGAAGAGCTTTGTAGCTTAAATCTTGGAATGCTGACATGACTTATAAGTCCAGATAGCCATCTCTTTCTTTCCAAGGTAATAAGTTATTTGGTTCTCAGTTGGATTCGATTATTTCAACTGTCACTGGAGGGAAACAGAATTTATGTTTACCTGATAAATTACTTTCTCCAACGGTGTGTCCGGTCCACGGCGTCATCCTTACTTGTGGGATATTCTCTTCCCCAACAGGAAATGGCAAAGAGCCCAGCAAAGCTGGTCACATGATCCCTCCTAGGCTCCGCCTACCCCAGTCATTCGACCGACGTTAAGGAGGAATATTTGCATAGGAGAAACCATATGGTACCGTGGTGACTGTAGTTAAAGAAAATAAATTATCAGACCTGATTAAAAAAACCAGGGCGGGCCGTGGACCGGACACACCGTTGGAGAAAGTAATTTATCAGGTAAACATAAATTCTGTTTTCTCCAACATAGGTGTGTCCGGTCCACGGCGTCATCCTTACTTGTGGGAACCAATACCAAAGCTTTAGGACACGGATGAAGGGAGGGAGCAAATCAGGTCACCTAAATGGAAGGCACCACGGCTTGCAAAACCTTTCTCCCAAAAATAGCCTCAGAAGAAGCAAAAGTATCAAACTTGTAAAATTTGGTAAAAGTGTGCAGTGAAGACCAAGTCGCTGCCCTACATATCTGATCAACAGAAGCCTCGTTCTTGAAGGCCCATGTGGAAGCCACAGCCCTAGTGGAATGAGCTGTGATTCTTTCGGGAGGCTGCCGTCCGGCAGTCTCGTAAGCCAATCTGATGATGCTTTTAATCCAAAAAGAGAGAGAGGTAGAAGTTGCTTTTTGACCTCTCCTTTTACCGGAATAAACAACAAACAAGGAAGATGTTTGTCTAAAATCCTTTGTAGCATCTAAATAGAATTTTAGAGCGCGAACAACATCCAAATTGTGCAACAAACGTTCCTTCTTTGAAACTGGTTTCGGACACAGAGAAGGTACGATAATCTCCTGGTTAATGTTTTTGTTAGAAACAACTTTTGGAAGAAAACCAGGTTTAGTACGTAAAACCACCTTATCTGCATGGAACACCAGATAAGGAGGAGAACACTGCAGAGCAGATAATTCTGAAACTCTTCTAGCAGAAGAAATTGCAACTAAAAACAAAACTTTCCAAGATAATAACTTAATATCAACGGAATGCAAGGGTTCAAACGGAACCCCCTGAAGAACTGAAAGAACTAAATTGAGACTCCAAGGAGGAGTCAAAGATTTGTAAACAGGCTTAATTCTAACCAGAGCCTGAACAAAGGCTTGAACATCTGGCACAGCGGCCAGCTTTTTGTGAAGTAACACAGACAAGGCAGAAATCTGTCCCTTCAGGGAACTTGCAGATAATCCTTTTTCCAATCCTTCTTGAAGGAAGGATAGAATCCTAGGAATCTTAACCTTGTCCCAAGGGAATCCTTTAGATTCACACCAACAGATATATTTTTTCCAAATTTTGTGGTAAATCTTTCTAGTTACAGGCTTTCTGGCCTGAACAAGAGTATCGATAACAGAATCTGAGAATCCTCGCTTCGATAAGATCAAGCGTTCAATCTCCAAGCAGTCAGCTGGAGTGAAACCAGATTCGGATGTTCGAACGGACCCTGAACAAGAAGGTCTCGTCTCAAAGGTAGCTTCCAAGGAGGAGCCGATGACATATTCACCAGATCTGCGTACCAAGTCCTGCGTGGCCACGCAGGAGCTATCAAGATCACCGACGCCCTCTCCTGATTGATCCTGGCTACCAGCCTGGGGATGAGAGGAAACGGCGGGAACACATAAGCTAGTTTGAAGGTCCAAGGTGCTACTAGTGCATCCACTAGAGCCGCCTTGGGATCCCTGGATCTGGACCCGTAGCAAGGAACTTTGAAGTTCTGACGAGAGGCCATCAGATCCATGTCTGGAATGCCCCACAGCTGAGTGACTTGGGCAAAGATTTCCGGATGGAGTTCCCACTCCCCGGGATGCAATGTCTGACGACTCAGAAAATCCGCTTCCCAATTTTCCACTCCTGGGATGTGGATAGCAGACAGGTGGCAGGAGTGAGACTCCGCCCATAGAATGATTTTGGTCACTTCTTCCATCGCCAGGGAACTCCTTGTTCCCCCCTGATGGTTGATGTACGCAACAGTTGTCATGTTGTCTGATTGAAACCGTATGAACTTGGCCCTCGCTAGCTGAGGCCAAGCCTTGAGAGCATTGAATATCGCTCTCAGTTCCAGAATATTTATCGGTAGAAGAGATTCTTCCCGAGACCAAAGACCCTGAGCTTTCAGGGATCCCCAGACCGCGCCCCAGCCCATCAGACTGGCGTCGGTCGTGACAATGACCCACTCTGGTCTGCGGAATGTCATCCCTCGTGACAGGTTGTCCAGGGACAGCCACCAACGGAGTGAGTCTCTGGTCCTCTGATTTACTTGTATCTTCGGAGACAAGTCTGTATAGTCCCCATTCCACTGACTGAGCATGCACAGTTGTAATGGTCTTAGATGAATGCGTGCAAAAGGAACTATGTCCATTGCCGCTACCATCAACCCGATCACTTCCATGCACTGAGCTATGGAAGGAAGAGGAACGGAATGAAGTATCCGACAAGAGTCTAGAAGTTTTGTTTTTCTGGCCTCTGTCAGAAAAATCCTCATTTCTAAGGAGTCTATTATTGTTCCCAAGAAGGGAACCCTTGTTGACGGAGATAGAGAACTCTTTTCCACGTTCACTTTCCATCCGTGAGATCTGAGAAAGGCCAGGACAATGTCCGTGTGAGCCTTTGCTTGAGGAAGGGACGACGCTTGAATCAGAATGTCGTCCAAGTAAGGTACTACAGCAATGCCCCTTGGTCTTAGCACAGCTAGAAGGGACCCTAGTACCTTTGTGAAAATCCTTGGAGCAGTGGCTAATCCGAAAGGAAGCGCCACGAACTGGTAATGTTTGTCCAGGAATGCGAACCTCAGGAACCCGATGATGTTCCTTGTGGATAGGAATATGTAGATACGCATCCTTTAAATCCACCGTGGTCATGAATTGACCTTCCTGGATGGAAGGAAGAATAGTTCGAATGGTTTCCATCTTGAACGATGGAACCTTGAGAAACTTGTTTAAGATCTTGAGATCTAAGATTGGTCTGAACGTTCCCTCTTTTTTGGGAACTATAAACAGATTGGAGTAGAACCCCATCCCTTGTTCTCTTAATGGAACGGGATGAATCACTCCCATTTTTAACAGGTCTTCTACACAATGTAAGAATGCCTGTCTTTTTATGTGGTCTGAAGACAACTGAGACCTGTGGAACCTCCCCCTTGGGGGAAGTCCCTTGAATTCCAGAAGATAACCTTGGGAGACTATTTCTAGCGCCCAAGGATCCAGAACATCTCTTGCCCAAGCCTGAGCGAAGAGAGAGAGTCTGCCCCCCACCAGATCCGGTCCCGGATCGGGGGCCAACATTTCATGCTGTCTTGGTAGCAGTGGCAGGTTTCTTGGCCTGCTTTCCCTTGTTCCAGCCTTGCATTGGTCTCCAAGCTGGCTTGGCTTGAGAAGTATTACCCTCTTGCTTAGAGGACGTAGCACTTTGGGCTGGTCCGTTTCTACGAAAGGGACGAAAATTAGGTTTATTTTTTGCCTTGAAAGGCCGATCCTGAGGAAGGGCGTGGCCCTTACCCCCAGTGATATCCGAGATAATCTCTTTCAAGTCAGGGCCAAACAGCGTTTTCCCCTTGAAAGGAATGTTAAGTAGCTTGTTCTTGGAAGACGCATCAGCCGACCAAGATTTCAACCAAAGCGCTCTGCGCGCCACAATAGCAAACCCAGAATTCTTAGCCGCTAACCTAGCCAATTGCAAAGTGGCGTCTAGGGTGAAAGAATTAGCCAATTTGAGAGCATTGATTCTGTCCATAATCTCCTCATAAGGAGGAGAATCACTGTCGACCGCCTTTATCAGCTCATCGAACCAGAAACATGCGGCTGTAGCGACAGGGACAACGCATGAAATTGGTTGTAGAAGGTAACCCTGCTGAACAAACATCTTTTTAAGCAAACCTTCTAATTTTTTATCCATAGGATCTTTGAAAGCACAACTATCCTCTATGGGTATAGTGGTGCGTTTGTTTAAAGTGGAAACCGCTCCCTCGACCTTGGGGACTGTCTGCCATAAGTCCTTTCTGGGGTCGACCATAGGAAACAATTTTTTAAATATGGGGGGAGGGACGAAAGGAATACCGGGCCTTTCCCATTCTTTATTAACAATGTCCGCCACCCGCTTGGGTATAGGAAAAGCTTCTGGGAGCCCCGGCACCTCTAGGAACTTGTCCATTTTACATAGTTTCTCTGGGATGACCAACTTGTCACAATCATCCAGAGTGGATAATACCTCCTTAAGCAGAATGCGGAGATGTTCCAACTTAAATTTAAATGCAATCACATCAGGTTCAGCTTGTTGAGAAATGTTCCCTGAATCAGTAATTTCTCCCTCAGACAAAACCTCCCTGGCCCCATCAGACTGAGTTAGGGGCCCTTCAGAAATATTAATATCAGCGTCGTCATGCTCTTCAGTATCTAAAACAGAGCAGTCGCGCTTACGCTGATAAGTGTTCATTTTGGCTAAAATGTTTTTGACAGAATTATCCATTACAGCCGTTAATTGTTGCATAGTAAGGAGTATTGGCGCGCTAGATGTACTAGGGGCCTCCTGAGTGGGCAAGACTCGTGTAGACGAAGGAGGGAATGATGCAGTACCATGCTTACTCCCCTCACTTGAGGAATCATCTTGGGCATCATTGTCATTGTCACATAAATCACATTTATTTAAATGAATAGGAATTCTGGCTTCCCCACATTCAGAACACAGTCTATCTGGTAGTTCAGACATGTTAAACAGGCATAAACTTGATAACAAGTACAAAAAACGTTTTAAAATAAAACCGTTACTGTCACTTTAAATTTTAAACTGAACACACTTTATTACTGCAAATGCGAAAAAACATGAAGGAATTGTTCAAAATTCACCAAATTTTCACCACAGTGTCTTAAAGCCTTAAAAGTATTGCACACCAATTTTGGAAGCTTTAACCCTTAAAATAACGGAACCGGAGCCGTTTTGAACTTTAACCCCTTTACAGTCCCTGGTATCTGCTTTGCTGAGACCCAACCAAGCCCCAAGGGGAATACGATACCAAATGACGCCTTCAGAAAGTCTTTTCTAAGTATCAGAGCTCCTCTCACATGCGACTGCATGCCATGCCTCTCAAAAACAAGTGCGCAACACCGGCGCGAAAATGAGGCTCTGCCTATGCTTTGGGAAAGCCCCTAAAGAATAAGGTGTCTAAAACAGTGCCTGCCGATATTATTATATCAAAATACCCGGATAAAATGATTCCTCAAGGCTAAATATGTGTTAATAATCAATCGATTTAGCCCAAAAAAAGTCTACAGTCTAAATAAGCCCTTTTTGAAGCCCTTATTTACAATCGTAATAAACATGGCTTACCGGATCCCAGAGGGAAAATGACAGCTTCCAGCATTACATCGTCTTGTTAGAATGTGTCATACCTCAAGCAGCAAGAGACTGCTCACTGTTCCCCCAACTGAAGTTAATTGCTCTCAACAGTCCTGTGTGGAACAGCCATGGATTTTAGTGACGGTTGCTAAAATCATTTTCCTCATACAAACAGAAATCTTCATCTCTTTTCTGTTTCTGAGTAAATAGTACATACCAGCACTATTTCAAAATAACAAACTCTTGATTGAATAATAAAAACTACAGTTAAACACTAAAAAACTCTAAGCCATCTCCGTGGAGATGTTGCCTGTACAACGGCAAAGAGAATGACTGGGGTAGGCGGAGCCTAGGAGGGATCATGTGACCAGCTTTGCTGGGCTCTTTGCCATTTCCTGTTGGGGAAGAGAATATCCCACAAGTAAGGATGACGCAGTGGACCGGACACACCTATGTTGGAGAAAGGAAGTTTTTTTGCCTCAGGATAAAATACCTAAGCGTAAATCTAAAGCTTCTAACCGTTTTTGTTCCTTTCGACAAAATAAGAAATAAGGAACAGAAACCTAATCCTTCCCCCAAGGAATCTGTTTCTAATTGTAAACCTTCTTCAAATTGGAATAAATCCAAACCATTTAAGAAGCCAAAGCCAGCCCCCAAGTCCGTATAAAGGTACGGCCCTCATTCCAGCTCAGCTGGTAGGGGGCAGATTAAGATTTTTCAAGGATGTTTGGATAAATTCTGTCCAAAATCAATGGATTCTGAGTATTGTCTCTCAGGGGTACCGAATAGGATTCAGAGTAAGACCTCCTGTGAGAAGATATTTTCTCTCATGCATCCCAGCAAATCCATTAAAGGCTCAGGCTTTCCTGAAGTGTGTTTCAGACCTGGAGTTTTCAGTTTTAATCATACCAGTTCCGTTTCAGGAACAGGGTCTGGGGTTTTATCCAATTCTATTCATTGTCCCAAAGAAAGAAAATTCATTCAGACCAGTTCTGGATCTGAAAATTTTGAATCGTTATGTAAGAGTACCAACTTTCAAAATGGTGACTATAAGGACTATTCTGCCTTTTGTTCAGCAAGGACATTATATGTCCACAATAGACTTACAGGATGCATATCTTCATATTCCGATTCATCCAGATCATAATCAGTTTCTGAAATTCTCTTTTCTAGACAAGCATTGCCAATTTGTCGCTCTTCCTTTTGGCCTAGTGACAGCTTCAATAATCTTTTCAAAGGTTCTCGGTGCCCTACTCTCTGTAATCAGAGAGCGGAGTATTGCAGTGTTTTCTTATTTGGACGATATCTTGGTACTAGTCTTTTCATTTATAAGAATAAACTTATATTTTGGGTTGTGGATTAATTTTTTTCAGCGAAAAATTGCTGTTTTTATTTTATCCCTTCCTCTCTAGTGACTCTTAAGTGGAGTTCCACATCTTGGATATTGCTATCCCATACATCACTAGCTCATGGACTCTTGCCAATTACATGAAACAAAACATAATTTATGTAAGAACTTACCTGATAAATTCATTTCTTTCATATTGGCAAGAGTCCATGAGGCCAACCCCCTTTTTTATGGTGGTTATGATTTTTTTGTATAAAGCACAATTATTTCCAAATTCCTTTGTTGATGCTTTTTACTCCTTTCTTTATCACCCAACTACTTGCCTATTTGTTAAACTGAATTGTGGGTGTGGTGAGGGGTGTATTTATAGGCATTTTGAGGTTTGGGAAACTTTGCCCCTCCTGGTAGGATTGTATATCCCATGCGTCACTAGCTCATGGACTCTTGCCAATATGAAAGAAATCAATTTATCAGGTAAGTTCTTACATAAATTATATTATCTTATCACTGTCTTATGGAACATCTACATCACCAATCACATAAATAACCTTTTAAAGTAACTCACCTGGTGGGCCAGATATCTGTGAGTATAAAGAATTCTTATAGCAGCACGAACTAATAATCCCTTCTTAATTGGAGGACCTAAGAAAATAAAATGAATGCTCTTAAGAACATTTAAAGCAATAATTTCCTAAAAGATCTTAATTTAAAGGGACAAAACCAAAATAAATAATTTTGTGATTCAGACAGAGCATGTAACTTTAAACAACTTTCCAATTTACTTCTATTATCTAATCTGCTTCATTCTGTTGGTATCTTTAGTTGAAAAGCATACTTAGGCAGGCTCAGGAGCAGCAATGCATTGCAGGGAGCTAGCTGCTAACTGCATGTAAATGCCTTGTCATTGGTTCACAAGTTATGCTCAGCTAGCTCCCAGTAGTGTATAGCTGCTTCTTCAGCAAAGGATAACAAAAGAATGAAGCACATTTGATCACAGAAACATATTGGAAAGTTGCTTAAAATCACATGCTCTATCTAAATCATGAAAGACAAAAGTTGTGTTTCATGTCCTTTTAAGCACACAGTGATACTGGCAAAGACTATAGATAGCAACCAACCTTCATGATGTATCCATGTGTTTCCAGCAACGGGAATATCCCCTGGGGGGCAACTGCTAGTCCGGAACATAGTGAGGTATAACTCAAACTGACTGGGTGTGAGTTTGGGCATGATGGTGCCTTTTGTGTTCAGCAAACAAAAGACGGCATTCGCAAAATCTCCATATTTGCACATATAAAAGCAACACTTCTGTCTTAAGCTGTTCAACCTACAAGGCAGGAAAAAAAGAAAGTTACGCAAACTGCATTGAAGCAAAGCTGGCAAGAAAATGTATGACCACACAAAAGATGAATCAACATTGGCAACATTCAGATGGCCTTCTACAGTATCTGCAAGATATGTTCCACCACCCAACATACGTTAAAGGGACAGTCTACAATAGAATTCTTGTTTTAAAATATACATAATCCCTTTATTACCCATTCCCCAGTTTTGCATAACAAACACAGTTATATTAATATACTTTTTACCTCTGTGATTACCTTGTATCTAAGCATCTTCTGACAGCCCCCTGATCACATTACTTTTTTATTTATTATCTATTGACTTGCATTTTAGTACTGCATTGTGCTTCTCGGTCGTGAACACAATGCTATCTATATGGCTCACATGAACTAGCAGTCTCCTGTTGTGAAAAGCAAATACAAAAGCTTGTAATTAAGAGGCTGTCAATGGAGCATTTAAAACAGGAAGAAATTTAGAGGTGTAAATTTAGAGGTGTATATTAATATATCAGTGTTGGTTGTGCAAAGCTGGGGAATGGGTAGTAAAGGCATTATTTATCTTTTTAAACAATAACAAATTTAGTGTAGACTGTCCATTTAAATCCAGAAGCTACAGAAAGGAAATGTTCTCAGGGATAACTTCATATAACAATTAATAGAGGAGACAACTAGTAATAAAGATGTATTGGATTTAGTGCTATTAAACAATACAGATATAAAACATTCAAGTCAAAGACATTTGGGTAACAATGATCATACCATGGTCACATTTGAAATCACTATCCATAAGCAGTGTTATAAGGGTACAACTAAGCCTTTTTATTTTAAGAAAGAAAAATTCAATGATTTAAGGGAATTGTTAAATAACAAATTGGGACAAAGTATTATCTGATAAAAATACAGAGGATAAATGGATAACACTTTAAATGTTGTTAAATAAATATACATGTCAACACATACCACATGGTTATAAAACTAAAATAATTAAATCTAAGCCAATATGGCTGAATAAAAATAAATTATGAAATAATAAACACACACATACATATATAGGTAAGTGTGTGTATATATATATATATATATATATATATATATATATATATATATACATACATACACACACACCTATATATATATATATATATATATATATATACACACAACTATATATATATATATATATATATATATATATATATACATACACACACACACCGATATAACATAATTTATGCTTACCTGATAAATTCCTTTCTCCTGTAGTGTAGTCAGTCCACGGGTCATCCATTACTTATGGAATATATCTCTTCCTAACAGGAAACTGCAAGAGAATTACCCAGCAGAGCTGCTATATAGCTCCTCCCCTCACATATCATACTCAGTCATTCGACCAAAGCAGACGAGAAAGGAGGAACCATAGGGTACAGTGGTGACTGGAGTTTAATTAAAATTTAGACCTGCCGTAAAAACAGGGCGGGCCGTGGACTGACTACACTACAGGAGAAAGGAATTTATCAGGTAAGCATAAATTATGTTTTCTCCTGTTAAGTGTAGTCAGTCCACGGGTCATCCATTACTTATGGAATACCAATACCAAAGCTAAAGTACACGGATGAAGGGAGGGACAAGGCAGGAACATTAAACAGAAGGAACCACTGCCTGAAGTACCTTTCTCCCAAAAATAGCCTCCGACGAAGCAAAAGTGTCAAATTTGTAAAATTTTGAAAAAGTATGAAGCGAAGACCAAGTCACAGCCTTGCAAATCTGTTCAACAGAGGCCTCATTTTTAAAGGCCCAGGTGGAAGCCACAGCTCTAGTAGAATGAGCTGTAATCCTTTCAGGAGGCTGCTGTCCAGCAGTCTCATAGGCTAAGCGTATTATGCTACGAAGCCAAAAAGAGAGAGAGGTAGCCGAAGCCTTTTGACCTCTCCTCTGTCCAGAGTAAACGACAAACAGGGAAGAAGTTTGACGAAAATCCTTAGTTGCCTGCAAATAGAATTTCAGGGCACGGACTACGTCCAGATTATGCAAAAGTCGTTCCTTCTTTGAAGAAGGGTTAAGACACAGAGATGGAACAACAATCTCTTGATTGATATTCCTGTTAGTAACTACCTTGGGTAAGAACCCAGGTTTAGTACGCAGGACTACCTTGTCTGAATGAAAAATCAGATAAGGAGAATCACAATGTAAGGCAGATAACTCAGAGACTCTTCGAGCCGAGGAAATAGCCATCAAAAACAGAACTTTCCAAGATAACAGCTTGATATCAATGGAATGAAGGGGTTCAAATGGAACGCCTTGAAGAACATTAAGAACTAAGTTTAAGCTCCACGGCGGAGCAACAGACTTAAACACAGGCTTAATCCTAGTTAAGGCCTGACAGAAAGCCTGAACGTCTGGAACTTCAGCCAGACGTTTGTGTAGAAGAATAGACAGAGCAGAAATCTGTCCCTTTAACGAACTAGTAGATAAGCCCTTTTCTAAACCCTCTTGTAGAAAGGACAATATCCTAGGAATCCTAACCTTACTCCATGAGTAACTCTTGGATTCGCACCAATGTAAATATTTACGCCATATCTTATGGTAAATTTTTCTGGTAACAGGCTTCCTAGCCTGTATTAAGGTATCAATAACCGACTCCGGGAAGCCACGCTTTGATAGAATCAAGCGTTCAATCTCCATGCAGTCAGCCTCAGAGAAATTAGATTTGGATGTTTGAAAGGACCCTGAATTAGAAGGTCCTGTCTCAGAGGCAGAGACCACGGTGGACAGGACGACATGTCCACTAGGTCTGCATACCAGGTCCTGCGTGGCCACGCAGGCGCTATCAGAATCACCGAAGCTCTCTCCTGTTTGATCTTGGCAATCAAACGAGGAAGCATCGGGAATGATGGAAACACATAAGCCATGTTGAAGACCCAAGGGGCTGTCAGAGCATCTATCAGCACCGCTCCCGGGTCCCTGGACCTGGATCCGTAACAAGGAAGCTTGGCGTTCTGACGAGACGCCATGAGATCCAGATCTGGTTTGCCCCAACGACGAATAAGTTGAGCAAAGACCTCCGGATGAAGCTCCCACTCCCCCGGATGAAAAGTCTGGCGACTTAGAAAATCCGCCTCCCAGTTCTCCACGCCTGGGATGTAGATCGCTGACAGGTGGCAAGAGTGAGACTCTGCCCAGCGAATTATCTTTGAGACTTCCAACATCGCTAGGGAACTTCTGGTTCCCCCTTGATGTTTGATGTAAGCCACAGTCGTGATGTTGTCCGACTGAAATCTGATGAACCTCAGAGTTGCTAACTGAGGCCAAGCTAGGAGAGCATTGAATATTGCTCTTAACTCCAGAATATTAATTGGGAGGAGTTTCTCCTCCTGAGTCCATAATCCCTGAGCTTTCAGGGAATTCCAGACTGCTCCCCAGCCTAGAAGGCTGGCGTCTGTTGTTACAATCGTCCAATCTGGCCTGCGAAAGGTCATCCCCTTGGACAGATGTGGCAGAGAAAGCCACCATAGAAGAGAATCTCTGGTCTCTTGGTCCAGATTTAGTAGGGGGGACAAATCTGAGTAATCCCCGTTCCACTGACTTAGCATGCACAATTGCAGCGGTCTGAGATGCAGGCGCGCAAATGGTACTATGTCCATTGCCGCTACCATTAAGCCGATTACTTCCATGCACTGAGCTACTGACGGGTGTGGAATGGAGTGAAGGACACGGCAAGCATTTAGAAGTTTTAATAACCTGGCCTCTGACAGGTAAATTTTCATCTCTACAGAATCTATAAGAGTCCCTAGAAAGGGAACTCTTGTAAGTGGTAATAGAGAACTCCTTTCCACGTTCACCTTCCACCCATGCGACCTCAGAAATGCCAGAACTATCTCTGTATGAGACTTGGCAGTTTGAAAACTTGACGCTTGTATCAGAATGTCGTCTAGGTACGGAGTCACCGATATGCCTCGCGGTCTTAGTACCGCCAGAAGTGATCCTAGAATTCTTGTAAAGATTCTTGGAGCCGTAGCTAATCCGAAGGGAAGAGCTACAAACTGGTAATGCCTGTCTAGGAAGGCAAATCTCAGATACCGGTAATGGTCCTTGTGAATCGGTATGTGAAGGTAGGCATCCTTTAGATCCACTGTGGTCATGTACTGACCCTCTTGGATCATGGGAAGGATGGTTCGAATAGTTTCCATTTTGAATGATGGAACTCTTAGAAATATGTTTAGGATTTTTAAGTCCAAGATTGGCCTGAAGGTTCCCTCTTTCTTGGGAACCACAAATAGGTTTGAATAGAATCCCTGCCCGTGTTCCGTCCGCGGAACTGGGTGGATAACCCCCATTAGTAAGAGGTCTTGTACACAGCGTAGAAACGCCTCTTTCTTTATTTGGTTTGCTGATAACCTTGAAAGATGAAATCTCCCCCGTGGAGGAGAAGTTTTGAAGTCCAGGAGATATCCCTGAGATATGATCTCCAACGCCCAGGGATCCTGGACATCTCTTGCCCAAGCCTGGGCGAAGAGAGAAAGTCTGCCCCCCACTAGATCCGTTTCCGGATAGGGGGCCCTCTCTTCATGCTGTTTTGGGGGCAGCAGCAGGTTTCTTGGCCTGCTTGCCCCTGTTCCAGGACTGGTTAACTTTCCAGCCCTGTCTGTAACGAGCAACAGCTCCTTCCTGTTTTGGAGCGGAGGAAGTTGATGCTGCTCCTGCCTTGAAGTTACGAAAGGCACGAAAATTAGACTGTTTGGCCTTTGATTTGGCCCTGTCCTGAGGTAGAGCATGGCCCTTACCTCCCGTAATGTCAGCAATAATTTCTTTCAAGCCGGGCCCGAATAAGGTCTGCCCTTTGAAAGGAATATTAAGCAATTTAGATTTAGAAGTCACGTCAGCTGACCAGGATTTAAGCCATAGCGCTCTGCGCGCTTGGATGGCGAATCCGGAGTTCTTAGCCGTAAGTTTGGTTAAATGCACAACGGCATCAGAAACAAATGCGTTAGCTAGCTTAAGTGTCTTAAAGGTAAGGTAAAGTTTAGGGCTATTGAAATCATATAATCAATGTAATAATTAACCAGAAGGTAGTCGCTAACTTTATTTTGTGTTTTATTATGTAGTTTACATGCAATCCTAAGTTTATATTTCCTACCGTTTTATTCAATTCTCCTCCCCCATGCCACTTCCGTGTTTCTATCTCTTATTTCAGCGAGCGGTCTCACCCCTCTGCTTACGTCTGCTCAATGCGCGTTCACAGAGTGGATTTCGTATGCGCATGCGCCACTTCCCCCACTGCCCGATACAAAGTTTAAATAGTAACTATTTATTCATAAATAAAGACCTTACAGATGTAAATACATATTAAGTTAATAACACTCACTTGCTGCGCCGATCGTTGCAATTGTTATTATGAAACAAAACAATCGCTACAGAGCAAGCACTGAGCATGCGCGACTCACGAACGAGCACGGGTGGAAGTAGGTTAAGTTTAGTCCGACGCATGCGCTCAGTCATCGAGTGACGTAGGAATGGATGGGCTAAACCCCTGAAGGGGAAACAGCTGATTGGACTATAATATCGCTCGCAACTGTCAATCAAAGTTTAGAAAATGTCAGGCGGACGAAAGATTGGTGTCAGAACAGTACTTCTAAGGTAGAAAAATATGTAATTAGGAGACATATTATTATAATGATGAATGAAACTTATGCTAATTTTTAAATCTATGAAAGATAGCGTTAAGTTGTGTGCTCAACTTTACCTTACCTTTAAGCTTGTTGATTATTTCATCCAATGGAGCTGAGCGAATGGCCTCTTCCAGAGACTCAAACCAGAATGCTGCCACAGCAGTGACAGGCGCAATGCATGCGAGGGGCTGTAAAATAAAACCTTGTTGAACAAACATTTTCTTAAGGTAACCCTCTAATTTTTTATCCATTGGATCTGAAAAGGCACAACTATCCTCCACCGGGATAGTGGTACGCTTAGCTAAAGTAGAAACTGCTCCCTCCACCTTAGGGACCGTCTGCCATAAGTCTCGTGTGGTGGCGTCAATAGGAAACATTTTCCTAAATATGGGAGGAGGGGTAAAAGGCACACCCGGTCTATCCCACTCCTTGCTAATAATCTCTGTAAGCCTTTTTGGTATAGGAAATATGTCAGTACACACCGGTACCGCATAGTATCTATCCAACCTACATAATTTCTCTGGAATTGCAACCGTGTTACAATCATTCAGAGCCGCTAATACCTCCCCTAGCAATGTGCGGAGGTTCTCTAGCTTAAATTTAAAATTGGAAATCTCTGAATCCAGTCTCCCTGGATCAGATCCGTCACCCACAGAATGAAGCTCTCCGTCCTCACGTTCTGCAAACTGTGACGCAGTATCTGACATGGCTCTCATCTCATCCGCGCGCTCTATCCTTAACCCAGAGC
>NC_069509.1:64497553-64502553 GCF_027579735.1 Bombina bombina
ATACCCTTGGACAGATGGACCCGACATAGTCACCAGAGAAGAGAATCTCTGGTCTCTTGGTCCAGGTTTAACAGGGGGACAAATCTGGGTAATCCCCGTTCCTCTGACTGAGCATGCATAGTTGCAGCGGTCTGAAATGTAGACGTGCAAACGGTACTATGTCCCTTGCCGCTACCATTAAGCCGATTTCATTCATGTACTGAGCCACCGAAGGGCGCGGATGGGATGAAAAAAACACGGCAGAAATTTAGAAACTTTGACAACCTGGACTCCGTCAGGTAAATTTTAATTTCTACAGAATCTATCAGAGTCCCTAGGAGGGAAACCCTTGAGATTGGGGATAGAGAACTCTTTCCTTGTTCACTTTCCACCCATGTGATCTCAGAAATGCCAGTACTACGTCCGTATGAGACTGGGCAATTTGGATGTTTGACGCCTGTATCAGGATGTCGTCTAAATAAGGGGCCACTTCTATGCCCCGCGGTCTAAGGACCGCCAAAGCGACCCCAGAACCTCCATAAAGATTCTTGGGGCTGTAGATATCCCAAAGGAAAGAGCTACAAACTGGTAATGCCTGTCTAGAAAGGCAAACCTGAAAAACGATGGTGATCTTTATGCATTACAATGTGAGGATAAGCATCCTTCAAATCCATTGTAGTCCTGTATTGACTCTCCTGGATCATAGTTAAGATGGTACGAATAGTTTCCATCTTAAATGACGGAATTCTGAGGAATTTGTTTAAGATCTTTAGATCCAAAATAGGTCTGAAGGTTCCCTCTCCTTGGAAACCACAAACAGATTTGAGTAAAAACTCTGTCCCTGTTCCTCTCTTGGAACTGGATGGATCTCGTACACAATGTAAGAATGCCTCCTTCTTTATCTGGTTTGCAGATAATTGTGAAAGGCGAAATCTCCTCTTTTTTGGGGGGGGAATCTTTGAAATCCAGAAGATATCTCTGGGATATAAATTCCAATGCCTAGGGATCCTGGGCATCTCTTGCCCACGCCTGGGCAAAGAATGAAAGTCTGCCCCCTATAGGATCCGTTACCGGATAGGGGTCCGTTCCTTCATGCTGCCTTAGAGGCAGCAGCAGGCTCCTTGGCCTGCTTATCTTTGTTCCAGGTCCGATTGTCTCCAGACCGCCTTGGACTGAGCAAAAATTCCCTCTTGTTTTGCCTTAGAGGAAGAGGATGCCACACCTGCCCTGAAGTTTTTAAAAGGTACGAAAATTAGACTTTTTTTTTTTTTTTTTTGCCCTTGATTTAGACCTATCCTGAGGAAGGGCATGACCTTTTCCTCCAGTGATATAAGCAATAATCTCCTTCAAACCAGGCCCGAATAGGGTCTGCCCCTTGAAGGGAAGTTAAGTAGCTTATTTATTAAAGTCACGAAAGCTGACCATGATATAAGCCATAGCGCTCTGCGCGCCAGTATAGTAAAAAACAGAATTCTTAGCCGTTAGTCTAGTCAAATGAACAAGGCATCAGAAAACAAAGGAATTGGCTAGCATAAGCTTGTCAAATATATTCATCCAATGGAGTCGCTTAACTGTAAAGCCTCATCAAGAGACTCAACCCAGAACGCCGCAGCAGCAGTGACAGAAGCAATGTATGCAAGGGGCTGAAGGATAAAACCCTGTTGAATAAACATTTTTTATCCATTGGATCTAAAAAGCACAACTGTCCTCGTCAGAGGTAGTGGTACGCTTAGCTAGAGTAGAAACTCTTCTCTCCACCTTAGGAACTGTCTGCCAGAAGTCCCGTGTGGTGGTAACTATTAGAAAACATTCTTCTAAAAAATAGGAGGGGAAGAGAACGGCACACCTGGTCTATCCCATTCCTTATTAAAAAAAAAATTAGTAAACCTCTTTAGGTATTGGAAAAACATCAGTACACACCGGCACTGCATATTATTTATCCAGTCTACACAATTTCTCTGACCCTGCGATTGTACACATTCATTCAGAGCAGCCAAAGCCTCCCTGAGCAACAAGTGGAGGTTCTCAAGCATAAATTTTAAATGTAGAAATATCAGAATCAGGTTAAATCATCTTCCCTGAGTCAAAAAAAAAAATCACCCACAGGCTAAGCATATTGTGAGGTAGTATCATACATGGTTCTTAAAGCGTCTGTATGCTCTGTATCTACCCCCAGAGCTAACTGCTTTCCTTTAATTTCAGGTAGTCTGACTAATACTGCTGCCAGAATATTATTCACCACCTTTGCCATGTCTTGTAAAATAAACGCTATGGGCGCCCTTGATGTACTTGGCGCCATTTGAGCGTGAGTCCCTAAAGCGGGATCCAAAAGGTCTGACACGTGGGGAGAGTTAGTCGGCATAACTTTCCCCTCGACAGAATGCCCTGGTAAAAGAAACGCTATGGGTGCCCTTGATGTACTTGGCGCCATTTGAGCGCGAGTCCCTAAAGCGGGATCCAAAAGGTCTGACACGTGGGGAGAGTTAGTCGGCATAACTTTCCCATCGACAGAATCCCCTGGTAAAAGAAACGCTATGGGTGCCCTTGATGTACTTGGCGCCATTTGAGCGTGAGTCCCTAAAGCGGGATCCAAAAGGTCTGACACGTGGGGAGAGTTAGTCGGCATAACTACCCCCACGACAAAAAATGATCTTTATTGTTTAACATGAAATCAGTACATCTGGTACACATTCTAAGATGGGGTTCCACCATGGCTTTAAAACATAATGAACACAGAGCTTCCTCTATGTCAGACATGTTAGAACAGACTAATAATGAGACTAGTAAGCTTGGAAAACACTTTAAATCAGGTTAACAAGCAAATATATAAAACGTTACTGTGCCTTTAAGAGAAACAAATTTTGTCAAAATTTGAAAAACAGTGAAAAAAAGGCAGTAAAACAAACGAAATTTTTACAGTACATGTAATAAGGTAACAGAGCATTGCACCCACTTGCAAATGGATGATTAACCCCTTAATGCAAAAAACAGATAAAAAAAAAAAATGACAGACGTTTTTAAAAACAGACACAACAAACTGCCACAGCCAACAGTGGGAAGCTTCAGTTAACTGTTTCTATGCAAAATTTAAGCCAGCCATGTGGAAAAAACTTAGGCCCCAATAAGTTTTATCACCAAACATATGTTAAAAAACGATTAAACGGGGGGGCGGAGCCAACTAGCTATCAGAGTAGACGTGTGGGACCACAGCTCCTGCCATAAATATATATATACGAGCTCAAAACTAATATTATTTAACACAAACTGTCCTAGAGCACCCTTGTAGCTGAAAGGCCAGCCTGGATATCATTGAAATGCCTGCAGGAGACGAGATTTATGGAAATTTGAGGGCCCTGGTAGCTCTGTAGCATTAGGCCCTCAGGTCGAGATTGCCAGAGCCGACGAGACTCCTTGCTGCAATTGAACCCTCATTGCCAGAGGGTTAGAGATATTAGCCAAGAGACATAAGGGCTATTGAGGCCGTCAACAACCAGAAGCAGATACTTGATCTACTACTGGGGAGAGGTTAGCCCTACACAGCACTACGTGGCGATACCTCCTGCACTGGTAGGAACCATATACTCTTCAGGATGGCGGATCTAATGAGCGCACTGCAAGCTTTATTGAAGAACCATGAGACTGCAATGTTGGCTAGATTTGATAGCCTTTTGCTGAAAATGCAGTCTGTCGGTGGTCGGGACTCCGTTGCTACGGCAATGGCGGCCGGGGAGGTGGACTCTGAGAGACGGCAAAGGAACACGCCATACTGTGCCGGTCAGGCACCACGAATCAATCAAGATATGATCCTCGTGGGGGCGAGTAGATCCGACCACTTACAGCTTCTTCCTCATTCCGACTCAATAATGGGAACTGTCCCTGAGCTTGAAGCAGCGGATCATGGGGAGCCCACAGATGACTGCGGGTATCAACAACCTATCCTCTCTTCACCACCCAAAGAGAACGGGGTTATTTACCCCACGCTGCCTATGGGTTTGCAGAAAGGAAGCATCCGGAACTGCCCTGAGCCATTTCGAGCCCTACATAGGCTCTTGCATAGGAGACAAGCAGCGTCTGAGGGTGCCTTGGCAGGATGTGTAAAGACTAGCCGTGCACCTTTTTCGCTAGCCTGTAGGACAGGAGTAGGCTGAGGAGAGACATTGGAGGTGGACTTGGGTCACAGGACGCTAAGTTATTCTTGCTGAAGGTGTCTGGTGATTTTAATTTCACAAATTCTTAGAGTACAGTTCCTGACCATTCTATATTGTGTTTATGAAGTCCTTGGGCTGATTATAAAAACTATATAGGTACCACTGTATTAATAACTCCTAAGTATGCTGTAGGCCTATTTTTCGTGAACTGCTAGGGTGTGTAACTTGAGAACTAGAGAAAGAGATGCTTATATAGCATGCACTTTAGTCATATTGAACAAACCTAGTTAATCCTACTACGTGAACAGACCTCTACACCTAGCACCCTTAGTGCCCTTATTAAGTGTCCTTCTGTGACTCCTTTTCCACTTACAACCTGTACAAAAGTCTGCTCCCTTATCATTCTGGCGGTCCCCTCCTGATATTATATGTTGGCAAGAAAGAGAGTATTTACACCTAAATATAGCTTGGGATACATTGCTTGTTCACAGTAGGGGACTCCATTACCAGTCTAGGATTCGCCCCCCTCCCTTTCCCCTCTCCCTTTCCCCTTCCCCCCCTCCCTCTCACCCCCCCTCCTCCCTCTCACCCCCCCTCCTCCCTCTCACCCCCCCCTCCTCCCTCTCACCCCCCCCTCCTCCCTCTCACCCCCCCCTCCTCCCTCTCACCCCCCCCCTCCTCCCTCTCACCCCCCCCCTCCTCCCTCTCACCCCCCCTTCTCCCTCTCCTCTTTCCACCCCCTCTTTTCCTGTCCCTTTCCCCTTCCCCCTTCTTTCTCTTTTTCCCTTTTAAATTTTTTTTTTTTTCTCCCCCCTTTCCCCCTCTTACAAGTGTATGGTAAGGGATAAATAACTTATCCTCCATACTCCCTTT